>NC_086317.1:14297816-14325316 GCF_036172605.1 Pelobates fuscus | reverse complement strand
ATGGGGGCCACTGGCTGCCTGTTACCTCATGTTTTCTGCTAGATGCTTCCTGCATTCAGCTAACCCTGACAGGGCATGCCTTAGCTCATTGGTGCTCATGCTCAACTCATACTCTTAGCCAATAAGCCGTCTGATAGGGCCTAGCTCAGTAACTTAAAGCTCATTGTAGAAGCTTCTGACTTCAGCAGAGGTTCTGACCAACACTTTGAGGGAGCCAAAAGCATTACAGCCCAGACGGTGCACACACACTCTGCATTCACTATATATACACACACTCTGCATTCACTATATATACACACACTCTGCATTCACTATATATACACACACTCTGCATTCACTATATATACACACACACTCTGCATTCACTATATATACACACACACTCTGCATTCACTATATATACACACACACTCTGCATTCACTATATATACACACACACTCTGCATTCACTATATATACACACACACTCTGCATTCACTACATATACACACACACTCTGCATTCACTACATATACACACACACACACACACTCTGCATTCACTACATATACACACACACACTCTGCATTCACTACATATACACACACACACACACACTCTGCATTCACTACATATACACACACACACACTCTGCATTCACTACATATACACACACTCTGCATTCACTACATATACACACACACACTCTGCATTCACTACATATACACACACACACACACTCTGCATTCACTATATACACACACACACTCTGCGTTCACTATATACACACACACACTCTGCGTTCACTATATACACACACACTCTGCGTTCACTATATACACACACTCTGCGTTCACTATATATACACACACACACTCTGCGTTCACTATATATACACACACTCTGCGTTCACTATATATACACACACTCTGCGTTCACTATATATACACACACACTCTGCGTTCACTATATATACACACCCACTCTGCGTTCACTATATATACACACCCACTCTGCGTTCACTATATATACACACCCACTCTGCGTTCACTATATACACACACACACTCTGCGTTCACTATATACACACACACACACACTCTGCGTTCACTATATATACACACACACTCTGCGTTCACTATATATACACACACACTCTGCGTTCACTATATATACACACACACTCTGCGTTCACTATATATACACACACTCTGCGTTCACTATATATACACACACACTCTGCGTTCACTATATATACACACACACTCTGCATTCACTATATATACACACACTCTGCGTTCACTATATATACACACACTCTGCGTTCACTATATATACACACACACTCTGCGTTCACTATATATACACACACACTCTGCGTTCACTATATATACACACACACTCTGCGTTCACTATATATACACACACACTCTGCGTTCACTATATATACACACACACTCTGCGTTCACTATATATACACACACACTCTGCGTTCACTATATATACACACACACTCTGCGTTCACTATATATACACACACACTCTGCGTTCACTATATATACACACACACTCTGCGTTCACTATATATACACACACACTCTGCGTTCACTATATATACACACACACTCTGCGTTCACTATATATACACACACACTCTGCGTTCACTATATATACACACACTCTGCGTTCACTATATATACACACACACTCTGCGTTCACTATATATACACACACACTCTGCGTTCACTATATATACACACACACTCTGCGTTCACTATATATACACACACACTCTGCGTTCACTATATATACACACACACTCTGCGTTCACTATATATACACACACACTCTGCGTTCACTATATATACACACACACTCTGCGTTCACTATATATACACACACTCTGCGTTCACTATATATACACACACTCTGCGTTCACTATATACACACACACTCTGCGTTCACTATATATACACACACTCTGCGTTCACTATATATACACACACTCTGCGTTCACTATATATACACACACTCTGCGTTCACTATATATACACACACTCTGCGTTCACTATATATACACACACACTCTGCGTTCACTATATATACACACACACACTCTGCGTTCACTATATATACACACACACTCTGCGTTCACTATATATACACACACACACTCTGCGTTCACTATATATACACACACACACTCTGCGTTCACTATATATACACACACACTCTGCGTTCACTATATATACACACACACACTCTGCGTTCACTATATATACACACACACTCTGCGTTCACTATATATACACACACACTCTGCGTTCACTATATATACACACACACTCTGCGTTCACTATATATACACACACACTCTGCGTTCACTATATATACACACACACTCTGCGTTCACTATATATACACACACACACTCTGCGTTCACTATATATACACACACACTCTGCGTTCACTATATATACACACACACTCTGCGTTCACTATATATACACACACACTCTGCGTTCACTATATATACACACACACTCTGCGTTCACTATATATACACACACTCTGCGTTCACTATATATACACACACACTCTGCGTTCACTATATATACACACACACTCTGCGTTCACTATATATACACACACACTCTGCGTTCACTATATATACACACACACTCTGCGTTCACTATATATACACACACACTCTGCGTTCACTATATACACACACACTCTGCGTTCACTATATATACACACACTCTGCGTTCACTATATATACACACACTCTGCGTTCACTATATATACACACACTCTGCGTTCACTATATATACACACACTCTGCGTTCACTATATATACACACACTCTGCGTTCACTATATATACACACACACTCTGCGTTCACTATATATACACACACACACTCTGCGTTCACTATATATACACACACACTCTGCGTTCACTATATATACACACACACACTCTGCGTTCACTATATATACACACACTCTGCGTTCACTATATATACACACACACTCTGCGTTCACTATATATACACACACACTCTGCGTTCACTATATACACACACACACTCTGCGTTCACTATATATACACACACACACTCTGCGTTCACTATATATACACACACACACTCTGCGTTCACTATATATACACACACACACTCTGCGTTCACTATATATACACACACACACTCTGCGTTCACTATATATACACACACACACACTCTGCGTTCACTATATATACACACACACTCTGCGTTCACTATATATACACACTCTGCGTTCACTATATATATACACACACACACACTCTGCGTTCACTATATATACACACACACACACTCTGCGTTCACTATATATACACACACACACACACTCTGCGTTCACTATATATACACACACACACTCTGCGTTCACTATATACACACACACACACTCTGCGTTCACTATATACACACACACACTCTGCGTTCACTATATATACACACACACACTCTGCGTTCACTATATATACACACACACACTCTGCGTTCACTATATACACACACACACACTCTGCGTTCACTATATATACACACACACACTCTGCGTTCACTATATATACACACACACACTCTGCGTTCACTATATATACACACACACACTCTGCGTTCACTATATATACACACACACACTCTGCGTTCACTATATATACACACACACACTCTGCGTTCACTATATATACACACACACACTGCGTTCACTATATATACACACACACACTCTGCGTTCACTATATATACACACACACACACTCTGCGTTCACTATATATACACACACACACACACTCTGCGTTCACTATATATACACACACACACTCTGCGTTCACTATATATACACACACACACACTCTGCGTTCACTATATATACACACACACACACTCTGCGTTCACTATATATACACACACACACACTCTGCGTTCACTATATATACACACACACACACTCTGCGTTCACTATATATACACACACACACACTCTGCGTTCACTATATATACACACACACACACTCTGCGTTCACTATATATACACACACACACTCTGCGTTCACTATATATACACACACACACACTCTGCGTTCACTATATATACACACACACACACTCTGCGTTCACTATATATACACACACACACACACTCTGCGTTCACTATATATACACACACACACACTCTGCGTTCACTATATATACACACACACACACTCTGCGTTCACTATATATACACACACACACACACACACTCTGCGTTCACTATATATACACACACACACACACTCTGCGTTCACTATATATACACACACACACACACTCTGCGTTCACTATATATACACACACACACACTCTGCGTTCACTATATATACACACACACACACTCTGCGTTCACTATATATACACACACACACACACTCTGCGTTCACTATATATACACACACACACTCTGCGTTCACTATATATACACACACACACTCTGCGTTCACTATATATATACACACACACACTCTGCGTTCACTATATATATACACACACACACACTCTGCGTTCACTATATATATACATACACACACACACTCTGCGTTCACTATATATATATACACACACACACTCTGCGTTCACTATATATACACATACTACACACACAAAAACACTGCATCCACTACACACACACATCTCCCCTGTCTAAACACACTGCATTCACTACATGTGGCATGTATATTTTGTGCATTTTCCTTTAGAAATAGTTTATTTTTTCAAAATGGTAAATGTACAGAATATCGGCACGTTATCGGCTATCGGCCTGAATGTTCACAGATTATCGGTATCTGCTCTTAAAAAACAATATCGGTCAATCCCTATTACCGGACCTTAGTGCCATATAGAATAGTAATAAGACTAGAAGAAGTCAGGGATTCTGAATGAGACAAGGTGCGATATGACAAGCCAAAGTATACTGAAAGAAGAATAGTCATAAAAAAGCTGAAATCAGAATGGCAAGCAGCATAGACTTTTGGCTTCTGGTGGACTGTCAGCACCACTGTGTGCCCCTTCACCAGGAAACTGGGCCAGGGTACTGCTGGCGCCATTACTGCAAAGACCATTGTGCTGTGAACAGAAGTTCCATGTGTGAAGAAGAACACTACTTTAAGTCACCTTGCTCTGTGCAGGCTGTGAAGCCACAGCACCATGTTTCTGTCTATATATTCTTCCTCCTATATAGGTTCACCTTAAAACAAGAAAGTGGACCATAATTCTCAGATTTCACTTCCTACATCTATTCCCATTGGCAGAAGGCTTGAAGACGTGTGTTGCATTGACCTGCCACCTACACAGACCTCTGGCAATTAGTGCAATGTAACATGCAGTGCTACTGCTATGACCAGCTTGAGAGCTGAAAGCCTGTATGGAACATTGAAATGTAGATACTAAGCTCTGCCCACTGTGTTTTACGTGCTTATTATTCAGGTAGAATGTTTCTTACAAACTTGGAAAGTCATAAACTAGTGAAGGTTGGACTTTGGCATGTGGCTCCATGACGACTGTAGTCCATTTGAGCAACAAGGACCACGTCTTAAGCACCTGTTACAGCAAAAGGGAACTTCTCCCAGCTGTTGAGCTTTTAATTTTTTTCCCCTTAATTTTAATTGTATTTTATACGAGCTATTTCATCTAATCATTGACAATAAATATCTACAATCGACAATGTAGAAAACAGACAATACAAAGATCAGTTACTGATAAAAAAAAAGTTAAAACATGGGAGAAAAATATCCAACCTTTAAATATGATTGGGAATGCATGTTGAAATATTTTTTAAATATTTTTTTGAGAATCTTTATTTGTAGAATAGTTGAGAATCTTTATTTGTAGAATAGTTTTGCAGAAGAATAAAACATAAATTAGTACAAAGGGAGGAGAGTAAGCGTGCAGGCCTCATCATTTAGTTTGGTGAATACGTGCTTACAAATTCTGTGGTAAACATTCCAATGCTAGTCAGCTCAGCTATTATATTATCGGTTACAATAGACATAGTTGAGGAATCAGAACATTTTGCAAGTCCCCCCCACATATCACAGGCATTGGGGCACAAATGTGTCCATGCCTCTGCGTGTTTACTCCTCCCCCCCTGTCAGGCAGGCATGAAACGCTTCTGCCCCCTGAATGTCCTCGCCGGGGATCTCAGTCTGCCTCCAGTGCCTTGGCTGCATTTAATAAGTTTTGTAGAATCGATTTCTTGTATAGTGATACGGGTTGTGATGAAATATGCAGAAGTGCCAGTTCAGCTGACCAATCGGTCGTGCCCCCAAGATCTGTCACTTTAACCCTAACCATCTCCCAAAATGAGACAATGTCACGACACTCCCACCAGATGTATCATGGTCCCCCTCTCCACTTGGCATCTCCAGCATGTTGCAGGGATCGTCAGGAAGATTTTATGGTGTAGGGTCTGTGTTTTATACCACAGATATTGGTTCATAATGCATCTCCTGGTAATGCGAACTAATGGAGCTCTTATGTTGCCATGTTAAAGCTTTGTCCCATTGTTGAGTGGAAAAGGTCTTGCCCGAGAGTTCTTCCCATTGCCTGCGAAAGGTGCTGTTCGTTGTCTGGTGCCTGACTAAGAGATACTGGTAGAGTGTGGAAACTGCCCTATCAAGTGTGGTACCCTATTCACATATACATTCAAACCAGGTGAGTTCTCTGTGTCTTTATGAGGAAGTGAATCATAGTAATGCTTCAGTTACATGTATCGGAGGGCGGCCAGAGGAGTTTGGGATCTACCCTTCAACAACAAGTCCAGGCTACGTATCGCCCCATCGTGTAAGGCACTATGGATGGGGATGTATTCCCATCCCCCAAGAAGGGCCATGCTCTCGGTGGGAGTCCCCCTCCCAATATATTGTTGTGAGTGACTGGGAGTAAAGGACTAGGCGTGTGCGAGACGTGTGGTTGTTCCCTCATCAACCTCCAGCTGCTCTGGTCCTGCTCCGTCCCTGCGCTCCAACTCTCCAGAAACCTCCTTCCATATGGCTGACTCCAGGGTAGTACCATTTCCCTCTTTGTCTAGAGTCACCCATTGTTTTTGCGAGGAACCTGTGTGCCACTCTAGGATGCGGTAAAGCCAGTGGGATGGTCTGAAGGAGATAAAGGACCCGTGAGAGTATATTCATTTTGATCACTGCTATTCGCCCACACATGTGGGTATGCCCATTTGTCTAGGTTTGCCAGCAGCGTCTTCAGCAGGGGAATGAGGTCATGTTGGTAAATGTCTCGCAGGAAAAAGACCTGCCTTGACGTGGCAGTTATGCATACTGTGACGAAGTGCCCTTCGCCACTTGGTCCTGGAGAGGCCTGCTTGCCAGCCTCTTGCCCTGTGATTATGGTCCTTTAAAAACAGTATATGGGCATAGGAAGACTTTTTGTGACAATGTCCCTTTAAAACGGCATCCCCAGACTGTTAAACTACTTTGTGCATGTCATTTTCCTATTTGGTTCGGGAAATGGGGCTTACCGACCAGGCGGACCACACAAGTGGAAGTGTGCGGCTAATTTACCTCCCAGGCTGGCAGTTAACCGCAGACTAATTGCCGACAGCTGGGTGGCCTCCTTTCGTGCAGTCGAACACGTGGCGGCAGCCATCTTTAGTCGAACAC
The DNA here is from genome assembly GCF_036172605.1 of Pelobates fuscus. Lineage (NCBI taxonomy): Eukaryota > Metazoa > Chordata > Amphibia > Anura > Pelobatidae > Pelobates > Pelobates fuscus. The sequence goes on along the minus strand of NC_086317.1, from coordinate 14,317,629 downwards.
GGTCAGCGGTGTGTGCCGTCAAATTCATGGAACTAAAATCGGCTACAAAACGGCACGAACACCGCTGAAGTTTTACCTTCCCTGGAACAATGCATTCGACAATTCGAATGGTTGTCGTTCGTCTGTTTGAACTGACTTTAACATGGGAAATAGACCGGCCGCACAGCCTGATTCTCTGGAACTGTTTTGGGCAGGAAAGCATGCTTGTGGTCGGTCATAAAGGACTTCTAGCTAAATTTTTAACCACTGGTGGGAATTGTCTGATATTTGGGTATGTTTTTATTTGAAGTATGCTGATTAATAATATGTAACTTTATGAAGATTGTATGGATATTTTGTGAGTTATGAATATTGTGTAAAACTGTATTTTCCTGCCTGTGATAATTGTTAACCCATTGTGTACAGTAATTATATCACAGGCTGAGGGGAGGATTTTGCTGGAATGAATGGGAGTGTTTAACTGTATTGTACGTGTTTGGCTATGTAGAGATTCTGCTGAATTGTTAGGAGGCAGGGCATCGTGGTCCGAGGATTAGCAATGGAAAAAAGGTCGTCCGCATAGGCAGGCAGCGTATTGGGTCCCTCCTCCAGTGAGCGTGGTCGTAAGGCTCTGTGGGCCCGTTCGAATTCAAAGCGCTGGGGAGCTTCATTCTGCAGCAGGAGCTGGAATAGTCCCGACAGTACCTCCTCCACGTTCTCCTCTCACTCAGCCTCCGATATGCCGCATATCTGGATGTTGCACCTGCGGCCAATATTATCCAGGTCCTCCAGGTGTCTCTGCATAGTCAGGATAATTTCACCCTGTCGGGAGACTGCTGTGTCTGTTGCCGCAATTCAGCAGAGTGCTCCAGTGCCTTGATGCAGCCTGCTTGGGCGGCTACCTCTGTCAGGGTGCCCACCATCTCCTCCCGCAGGGTGTCCTGAATTGTGGTAGTGAGAATCTGGAGGTCGGCCTTCGTAGCCATGGAAGCTGCCATGTTCTGCAGATTCTCCCCAATTCGGTCCTGCACAGGGTTCTCTGGTCCCGCCAGGGAGGCCGGGGACATCGGTGTCATCCCCGAGCTCTCGGCCTCTCCACCAGCTCCATGCTGGGACTGCAGAAAGCCATCCATTGGACCTTGCTGTGGTCTCGTTTGTGAGTCCCTCAAGGTTTGGGGGGTTCTAGGCGGCGGTTGTGACCCATTTTCCGGTTTAGTGGAGCGGAGCACTTAAGGAGCAATAATGATATGGAATTCTCTGCCTGAAGAGGTGGTTTTGTCAGTCATTACAGATGTTAAAACTGCAATTGGATAAATACTTCCAAAAACATAACATACAGGGATATAATTTCTAATTAGTGGGGTAATAGCTGCTTGATCCAAGGAGACATATGACTGCTATTTTGGGGTCAAGAAGGAATTTTTTCCTAGTTTGTGGCAAAATTGGAAGCGCTTCAGACTGGGTTTTTGCCTTCTTTTGGATCAACAGCAAAAGCATATGTGAGGAAGGCTGAACTTGATGGACGCAAGTCTCTTTTCAGCTATATAACTTGGTTTCTGCAGCCATCTTGGTCAGACCCGAAGTCCCGCCCCCCCATATTTTGAAAGATTATTGACACTTTTAAAATATCTGTAGGCATCAAGAGAATCATAGACCAACACTAAATAATGCCCAGGGAAACCAGACTTTGTCATACTCTTTTAACCTATTTATCTTTTTGAACTAATGTTTCCATAGAATACTGGTAATTGATATGGATAATTTCAGTATTACTCTGTAATAAATTTGCCCTCCAGTAACGTGCTAAGCAGATTTTCACAGCCGTCCTGATCTGTATAAGCAATGACATATTCGGTTTAGGTGGAAAAAGAAACTGTTGAACATCTCTAGTGACCAGCTTCTTCTAAACAATTTCTATGATCTTGGTTACCATTTATTTTATGTTTTGTAAATTGCTACACCTCCACCGTATATGTATAAAGGAACCTATTTTGACACTACACCTCCAGCAATATTTTGCATTGTTAGCGTTCATTTTATATAGAATTTGAGGGACAGTACTATCTATGGAGGATTTTTAATTGGGTTTTAAAAGTTGGCACAGTGTATTGCTTTTTTAAAATAATCTGAAAGAGTTAAACCAGATTTCTAATGAATAGCTCAACCCAATATCTGTCTCCCATAGCTATTGAGCTTTCTAATGCTCTTAGCTGTATGTATAAAGGCGTTAGAAAATGTAATTGAACGGTTGCGCTGGCGAAATTTCCCTCCCCCACCAGTCGGTTCTCTGCATAGACCTGTATGCCAGCGACACAGAGGTTTATGCCAATAATTGCTTGATGTAATGACCACGGTGCCTGATACAGCCCAGTAAGTGTCAAACTGTTCAGAAATGGTTTGACTGCTTGCAGTGTGTGTCAGTTAGGCTTAGAGCACCCCTTTAACCCAAGTCACCATCAGAACACAACTTATTGGGTGTGTAAACTGCTTTATTGGGTGTGTAAATTGCATGCCCCTAAATCATGTATTTAACATTTTGGTGCTTAGCCTTAGACTATCCCCATAAAATATCCATGTTGGACTCAATACTGAGCTCTTCATTGCACATCCCACTGACCTCTATGGAGAAATTGCTGTTGAATTATTACTTTTTGAAAAGGCAGCGTTTACAGTGCAAAGCTTGCAGGGTTATGCTATAGACACCAGAACTACTATATTAAGCTGTGGTGGTTCTGGTGACTAGAACGTTCCTTTATATTGGGGAAAAAATTTTTTAATACAGCCCTCTAGTTAGGATCCTTGTGCTCCCAGACCTGGTGTTGGCTGTCTCCACTGCAACTGTTAGAAAAAATATGTTGTCCAGGCACTCAGGATTCAATTCAGTAGCAGATTTATTAGAAACTAGTGCAACGTTTTGATCTCCGAGAAGTTTGAGAAAGATCTGAGATGGAAACGTTGCACTTGTTTCTAATCTGCTGTTGAATTAAATCCTGAGTGCCTGGACAACATCTTTGTTATAACTTTCCTTTAATGATGAAGTTTTATTATATTGATCAGGGGTGCCCAAAAGGTAGATCTCCAGATGTTTTAAAACTGCAACTCCCATGTCGCTTTGCATGCCTTTAGAATAGCAAAGCATTGTGGATGCTGTAGTTTAAAAACCTCTTGATAACTACCTGTAGTATAGATCATGACCCTGGAGTCTCACTGCTCAAATCTCTGCCATTTAGGAGTTAAATCACTCTTGTTTCTGTTTATACAGCCCTAGTCACACCTCCCTTGGCTGGTATTGACACAGCCTTCATGGGGGGAAAAAATGGTTTAATTTTCAATTAACTTCTAAAGCAAGCTAAAATCTATCTCCTGCTTTGTAAATTGCACTTTAATTACACACACGAGGCTCCTGCTGGGTCTATGAGCCTATTAATAGAGCAGGAGATAGGAATTTCTAGAATATACGGCATGTGCAGTAAAGAAACCTAAAATATCTACGTTCCTTTTCAGGAAGTGTTTAGGCAGGCTGTGTTAGTCACATGCAGGAGGTATGACTATGGTTATATAAACAAAGTGATTTAAATCCTAAATAGCAGAGAATTGAGCAGTGAGACTGCAGGGGCATGATCTATACACCAAAACTGCTTCATTAAGCTAAAGTTGTTTTGGTGCATTTAGTGTCTCCTATAAATTTGTAGGCTGGATCAATACTTGATGTTTGTCCCCATAAGCACCGCACTTTTGATCAGCATTTGTCTGATATAGTCTGTCTGTGACAGCTTTGAGCCTAGGGTGTATGTTTGTTAAACTCTGCAATGATAGCTGTAAATATAGCTCTAGCTCCGCGGACAGATCAACACTAGGATTTATTTCTGGACTACACATTCCTACACTGATGGTCACAATCTATTTATAGCAATGAGCTATACAGCCCTTGTTGGGTCCTGGTAAGTACTTAATCCTTCTCACAATCTCCAAATTTAACATTTTGGAAACTGCAACCTGGGAGAAAATTAATTACAATCTGCTAATCCACTCTCCAATACATCCTACGGACTCTGACCATGTTGTTTCAATATCAACTTCCAGAAGCACAGGAGAGTTACGTTTCTTATGTAAAATCCGCCTGTGCTATTGGAAGCCTGTGATATTTGTGTTGGGGACTTGCACTGTTAGCAAAGCACAAGTATAAATGCCACCAGTGCAAGAGAACACCTATTGGCCTGTAGCCTTCATAAGGCAAATATTCTTGGGTTTTAAGATAATTCATACCACATACTTGAGACGTAAAGCATTAGAATGTTATTTTGAGGTAGGAACTTTTAGATATAACTTTACTGAAAGAAGCAAAAAATAAATAAATAAAACTTTATAACCAGAAAAAGTCGTTGCCATTTGTGCATCTAGATGAAGCAGAATATGACCTGTTATCTAAAGGTTGGTTTTCCATCTGATTAACATATCACACCTGAGTATTGGCTTATCTTGCAATGGAAGCGTATACAGTTTTCATTCTACAGAACATTCATTGTGTATCAATGTTTACAGTTGTAAAGGATTTTATGCATGTGTATGTAATTGGTCGGGGCACGTGGTCCAGTTTTTGTGTTCTCAGTTTCGAGTATAATTTAATTTAAAATAAACTTTTTTCCTTTGCTTGATAAACCTAGCTAACTGTTCTCCTATGGCTTTAAATAATTGCTTTAACCTCTTAAAGACCAAACTTCTGTAATTCTGTATTCCTGACCCTAAAGTGTTAAAACCACAATCTAGCTCTCCCCCCCCCCTCGGCCCCTCATGCCTCCATAAATATAGCAAAATCTTATTGTATTCAAGCTTGAAGCTGTAACTCTGCATGCTGTTTGCCTCAGAAAAACAAGCAGTCTGCTGACATCATCAGAAGTGGTGGCCCGATCCAATCACAGTGCTTCCCCATAGGATTGGCTGAGACTGACAAAGAGGCAGATCAGGGGCAGAGCCAGCATGATTCAAACACAACCCTGACCAATCAGCATCTTCTCGTAGAGATGAATTGAATCAATGAATCTCTATGAGGAAAGTTCAGTGTCTGCATGCAGAGGGAGGAGATACTGACTGTTGTGATGCATTTTTGGCAGCCATGACCCAGGAAGGATCTCTAACAGCCATCTGAGGAGTGGCCAGTGAAGTTATCACTAGGCTGTAATGTAAACACTGCATTTTCTCTGAAAAGACAGTGTTTACAGCAAAAAGCCTGAAGGTAATGATTCTACTCACCAGAACAAATTCAATAAGCTGTAGTTGTTCTGGTTACTATAGTGTCCATTTAAATGTATTGGAGACCTCCCTTATTGTCTGACAGTAAGGGCAGCCATATTAATAACTTGCTTTGCATAATTATTCCTTCCAAATATTTGACTTCTTCCCATTGGAAGCCGCTTGGCTCTGCCAGCCTGGGAGTGTTAAATGAAGGCTGTAAGTATAAGGCTATAATTGGTTATAGATATTTTGGAACATACAGTATAGTGGTCAGTATTTTTCTTCAAGGTAATAGTTCTGGGAATAGAGTACTAACAGATAATGTTTAAATCAGTGTTGTGAAGAGGTGAGCAGCAAGTATCAACAGAACATACAAGTAACATATACATTGAGGTAGAGACAATACTCAGAGGCCTGGATTACATTCCTGAGTGCAGGAATAGCATACTGTAAAGTCTAGTTGTATCTAAAGAAAACAAGCTAAATCTTGTTATTTAGTACGGATTGGGAGTTGGGGATCTTAATACTGTAGTTAACTGTGTTCTCTTTTGTTCCAGTAGCCGAATTGAGCTGGGAGATGTGACGCCACATAACATAAAGCAACTGAAGCGGTTGAATCAAGTGATTTTCCCAGTGAGCTATAATGACAAGTTCTACAAAGACGTATTGGAGGTTGGGGAGCTCGCCAAACTTGGTAAGGGGATTCAAATGCCGTATCATAGTTACATAGTTGAAAAGAGACTTGCGTCCAAGTTCAGCCTCCTTACATTTGTTTTTTTGCTGTTGACCCAAAAGAAGGCAAAACAAAAAAACAGGTTGAAGTACTTCCGCTTTTGCAACAAACTAAAAAAAAATTGATTGAGCTTTGCTTATTTATGAAGAGCAAAAGTGGAGCAATCACACTGAAACCAGACAACCTTTTAATATCTCTCCCTCCCCTCCCCCATGATCATTGTAGAGAAGCTCCATCGTTTCAGCTTTCAAACATTTCATTACAATACAAGAGCAAACTGATGGGTCTTTTTCGAACTCCTTCCTCGTGTTTTTCAAATCAGATATAAAGTAATACAGAGTGAGATTCCTTTTAAACTTTTTATTATGATTGTAATGATTATAATTAAACACTCCAAGTACCATAACCTCGAAATGGTGCCAGGGGGAGCCATTGGCTTTTCATTTTTTTTCTTTCATTTTATTCAGCATTGATCTACTTGCCAAATATTTCCCCTTCTCTCTTCAGAAGCCCATATAAACAATGTATTTCTCATCTACACTCTTCCAAAGAGGGTTCATTTATTTGCATTTTATCCTTGTAAACTGTAGTAAACAAAGTTGAAAACCTTTATAGAAATCTCCCTTTGTTTAGAGAATTGCTGAAATTGCTGATCCTTTCACAGCCAACTGACATTGCTTTTCCATTCCATGCAGCCAACATAAACCGCTATTCTTTTGTTAGAATCTCAAGAATATCCATTTTAGAATGTTACTGTTTCCGCTTGAGCCCTGAACCCAGGGTGGCCATAATGCTGATCGAGTGTTTTACACAGTACTCTTCATTTTTCACCCGATTTCACTCTTGTTAATCATACCCAGAGGATTTTACTCACAAAATATGCTAAGTTTGTCTCTTCTCCCTACAGCATATTTCAATGACATTGCAGTGGGTGCTGTGTGCTGTAGAGTGGACCATTCTCAAAATCAGAAGCGGCTTTACATCATGACGCTAGGGTGTTTGGCACCGTACCGTAGACTGGGAATAGGTAAGTGTTGCACTTCATGCCTTGCATTCCAAAAAGACATTTCAAAACAGACATAACTGCTTCAGCACAGATATTCTTGGCATAGTGTGAAAAATCTCTGGAGAACAAATTTCATACTGGCAAATGCAGGAGCATAACGATGGCTGTCTGAAAGGCGGAAAGGAATTTCTTGAATAATATAAATATACATAAATTTAAAAAATGAGATGGTGCAACACAAATATTTAGATTAAGGTTAACAAGAAAGTTAGTATTCCTTCAACATAATGTATAATTGTATGTAGCAGAAAGTTATACATTTCCATATAAGTTAATGAAAACCGGTCATTACAGTTTTATTTGACTTGGACCTTTCTCTCCCTGCCCCAAGGAAATAATATATAATTACACTGAGGTAGGTTGTATATTCACTTTACATTTTAGATGTTAACACTGCTATCTCTCTTGGCTCCAGTGCCACCACGAACGCAGTTCTGTGGCTGTAACACTCACCTCAGGTTCCACCTGTGTCTCACCTGCAGATAGATTGCATTGCCCTCCTGGGCAACAGCTCTCCAAGTAGGGTAATTGTTCCTCATGAGACAGACACTGACTTCATTGATGGCACAGCAGTGTGTGAAGAGAGTGACATCAGTCATTTCGTTCCTTTACTCCGAATCAACTCAAGAAGCAGTGACTAGGAAATAAGCACAGATGGTGTGCTGTAGTTGCTGTTCTGGGAGTAAATGCTTACACTCTTGCTATCCTCTCTCAGTTCTTTGTCAGAGGTCTATAGTGGCAACATATTCTGCATTGCTGTACAATAGATAAACAAGACAAACCACTGTAATTAAACATGTCATATGGAAACAGTAGGTAAAAGGGCACTTCCCAAACAAGCATACCGTTTAAATGACTTGATTGATAAATGGGGATCTATATTTAAATAGATTTGTGTCAATCTGTATGTTGAACAGCACAATGTTTAGATGGAATTTATCTTTACATTATTACATTATTTTTGGGAAGCTCACAGCACCGTTCCATTTATGTCCCATAGTGCTATACTCGCTCACCTGTGAACCTGAGCACATTGTTTGGATTTATTCGAATTCTGCTCTTATCAACAGACTTGTTTGGGTGGACAGTTTGTCTTAAGCACATTTTATTTTGGGGGCGAAGTTAAGAATTGCCTACATTTAACTTATTTTTATATTTACAGGAACAAAAATGTTGAACCACGTTTTAAACATTTGCGAAAAAGATGGCACCTTTGACAACATTTATTTGTAAGTCTCTTGTTACACATCATTTCAAATTATTTATACAGTAGCAACATATTCTGCAGCACTGTACAGTAGATAAGACAAACTTTAATTTTAACAAAACACATGACCTGGTGAACAGTAGGTAAAGAGGTTCCTAAATCCATGCACACAACATAAAGTTAATGGGATTCCACTTTCAAATTGTTTCACAATCCGATGAATTATTTTACTTAAAAATAGTTCACTAAGGGGGCAGAGCCTAACCGCTGTGCTGGACGGACGTGCTTAAAAATCAGCTCCTGACAAACCCGACATAATAAGGGGCATAAACCCCGAAATTCAGCAAGTTCACCCACCAGAAGGCACAAGCGGTATAGGGGGAACCCGGGGGCACCAGAAGACACCAAAATCGACCTACATACTGCCCGGGAACCCTCAACAAGCAAACGAGGCCTGTCTGTGGCCGAGCCGAGGAGAGGCGGCCGCTCTCCTGGACGGTAAAACCACGAACAGATCCCTCGGTGCACGGGCCTCCTATCCCCCCCCCCCCCTCAGGGACCGGCGGGGGTTAACCCGGTCTACACAGGGTGACTGGAGAAATCTGCCAAGACCATACCTTGCACCCAAACGAGAAACAGCCCGCACGAGGCGCACCTAAGATGGCGGCTGACAACACAGCACCCAAAAGCAAGCTGCCGAACAGAGCCCACAGCAAGACACCTTGCAGCGCTCGGAGGTGATTTTTAACCGCTTCTGGGACAAACTTCAAGAGCGGTACCGAGCACCCATACCCGACCTGCATGACCTACTGACAACGGGTAAGAGGAGTCGCAGGCAGCGGGAGGTGAGGGAAAAATCCCAGGGCGCAAAATCACAACGCTCACCCACACCCTACCTGACCCACATGGGAAGAAGGCCACAGAAGAGACGACCCGGAAGAATCTCCCGCACACACGGAGGCATAAGAGGCCCAAGAGACTGCAGACTAACAGACCCTCCACCAGAAGTGCTGCACCCCACCGACTAGAGACACTCGCTCTCTTCCCTCCGTGCGACCTCGGACCCAGCTCCAGCAAGAATCCGCCAACAGCAACGACCCTCTATGCACCACATGCAAGCTCCCATGACCACGAGAGGTCGGGCATTGGATAAACTGTTTCAGGGACTAACGTTTGTAAGCTGCAGCTCAGAGATGCCACTCTTAATAAGCAGCATTTTCCCTTGTCCACTGCACAACCCTACTCCAGCATGTATACCTATAGTACACCTAACCTATGCTGTTGCTTCTAGCAGATAAGCAAGAAATTCCCGTGTTCAGCAATAAGCTCTAGGGCAGCCTAGTCAAACGGATTATCAATCCTGTTACTAGTATTATTAGTACTACTCAATGCCACACTTTTGTTATGGCTTCAGACTAGTTGCGCGTTAGTTTTATCACTATATGTCGAAACCCACATAATCCACTCACCTACGACATGCATAAGGCACTACATAGCCTAGTATTACTCTTGATAATCGCATAATTGATCTGCACCTGCCACTGAGCCTAAGCAACCTATAGTGAAGCCTGTGTATTTTGACTTCATTCAGCTTTCAGATGCCATAGCCTAGTACTAGCCTGTTTTTCAATAATCTGCAACTGAATACTCGCCCGACGTAACCTTACTATTCTTAACATAAAATGAGGCTAGCAAATATTTAGAGATGATATGCACTGCATTGTATTACTCCCGACTTGTATGAAACTTTATTGTCTCCCTTCTTACATTTTGTACCCTCAAACATACTAAGGTATTTCTTGCTTTAAAATTTTTTTTTTAGGCTGTCTGTTTATTTACAAATCCCAATCAATTTAGTTGTACTTTGGTACATATGCATAGACGATCATCAATTTAAGACATTGTGTACATTAAAACATGACAAGACATTCCAGTTTCTTTTACTTTTGTAAAACCTTTAACAAAAAAATAAATAGCAGTGTTGTAACCCAGAGGTTCTCAAACTGTGTGTCCCGGTGCAGAGATCTCCCTCTCCGGCCCGCTAGCACTTTGCTGACAGCTGGCAGAGGAGGGAGGGGGGGAGAGTGACCCGGGGGGAGCTGTGGTTACCATGGCAACGCTCCGAATCACGTGAGTCCCCTCCCATACACACACACACACACACACACACACACAGAGTCCCCTCCCATACACACACACACAGAGTCCCCTCCCATACACACACACACACAGTCCCCTCCCATACACACACACACACACACAGAGTCCCCTCCCATACACACACACACACACAGTCCCCTCCCATACACACACACACACACAGTCCCCTCCCATACACACACACACAGTCCCCTCCCATACACACACACAGTCCCCTCCCATACACACACACACACAGTCCCCTCCCATACACACACACACACAGTCCCCTCCCATACACACACACACACAGTCCCCTCCCATACACACACACACACAGTCCCCTCCCACACACACACACTGTCCCCTCCCACACACACACAGTCCCCTCCCATACACACACACACACACACTGTCCCCTCCCATACACACAAACACTGTCCCCTCCCATACACACACACACTGTCCCCTCCCATACACACACACACACTGTCCCCTCCCATACACACACACACACTGTCCCCTCCCATACACACACACACACTGTCCCCTCCCATACACACACACACACTGTCCCCTCCCATACACACACACACACTGTCCCCTCCCATACACACACACACACTGTCCCCTCCCATACACACACACACTGTCCCCTCCCATACACACACACACACTGTCCCCTCCCATACACACACACACACACTGTCCCCTCCCATACACACACACACACTGTCCCCTCCCATACACACACACACACTGTCCCCTCCCATACACACACACACACACTGTCCCCTCCCATACACACACACACACACACACTGTCCCCTCCCATACACACACACACACACACTGTCCCCTCCCATACACACACACACACACTGTCCCCTCCCATACACACACACACACACACACACTGTCCCCTCCCATACACACACACACACACACTGTCCCCTCCCATACACACACACACACACTGTCCCCTCCCATACACACACACACACACACACACTGTCCCCTCCCATACACACACACACACACACACTGTCCCCTCCCATACACACACACACACACACACTGTCCCCTCCCATACACACACACACTGTCCCCTCCCATACACACACACACACACACACACTGTCCCCTCCCATACACACACACACACTGTCCCCTCCCATACACACACACACACACACTGTCCCCTCCCATACACACACTGTCCCCTCCCATACACACACACACACACACACACTGTCCCCTCCCATACACACACACACACACACTGTCCCCTCCCATACACACACACACACACACACTGTCCCCTCCCATACACACACACACACACACACTGTCCCCTCCCATACACACACACACACACACACACACACTGTCCCCTCCCATACACACACACACACACACACACACACACACTGTCCCCTCCCATACACACACACACACACACACACTGTCCCCTCCCATACACACACACACACACACTGTCCCCTCCCATACACACACACACACTGTCCCCTCCCATACACACACACACACACTGTCCCCTCCCATACACACACACACACACTGTCCCCTCCCATACACACACACACACACACACTGTCCCCTCCCATACACACACACACTGTCCCCTCCCATACACACACACACACACTGTCCCCTCCCATACACACACACACACACACTGTCCCCTCCCATACACACACACACACACACACACTGTCCCCTCCCATACACACACACACACACACACACTGTCCCCTCCCATACACACACACACACACACACACTGTCCCCTCCCATACACACACACACACACACACACACTGTCCCCTCCCATACACACACACACACACTGTCCCCTCCCATACACACACAAACACACTGTCCCCTCCCATACACACACACTGTCCCCTCCCACACACACACACACACACACACACACACACACACACTGTCCCCTCCCATACACACACACACACACTGTCCCCTCCCATACACACACACACACACTGTCCCCTCCCATACACACACACACACACTGTCCCCTCCCATACACACACACACACACTGTCCCCTCCCATACACACACACACACTGTCCCCTCCCATACACACACAAACACACTGTCCCCTCCCATACACACACACACTGTCCCCTCCCACACACACACACACACACACACACTGTCCCCTCCCACACACACACACACACTGTCCCCCCCCCCCCCCACACACACACACACACACTGTCCCCTCCCACACACACACACACACTGTCCCCTCCCCCACACACACACACACACTGTCCCCTCCCCCACACACACACACACACTGTCCCCTCCCACACACACACACTGTCCCCTCCCATACACACACACACACACTGTCCCCTCCCATACACACACACACTGTCCCCTCCCATACACACACACACTGTCCCCTCCCATACACACACACACACTGTCCCCTCCCATACACACACACACACACACTGTCCCCTCCCATACACACACACACACACACACACACACACACACACACTGTCCCCTCCCATACACACACACACTGTCCCCTCCCATACACACACTGTCCCCTCCCATACACACACACACACTGTCCCCTCCCATACACACACACACACACACTGTCCCCTCCCATACACACACACACACACACACACACACACACACTGTCCCCTCCCATACACACACACACACACTGTCCCCTCCCATACACACACACACACACACACACACACTGTCCCCTCCCATACACACACACACACACTGTCCCCTCCCATACACACACACACACACACACACACACTGTCCCCTCCCACACACACACACACACACACTGTCCCCTCCCATACACACACACACACACACACACACTGTCCCCTCCCATACACACACACACACACACACAGTCCCCTCCCATACACACACACACACACACTGTCCCCTCCCATACACACACACACACACACACACACACTGTCCCCTCCCATACACACACACACACACACACACACACACTGTCCCCTCCCATACACACACACACACACTGTCCCCTCCCATACACACACACACACACACTGTCCCCTCCCATACACACACACACACACACTGTCCCCTCCCATACACACACACACACACACACTGTCCCCTCCCATACACACACACACACACACACACACACACACACACACTGTCCCCTCCCATACACACACACACACACTGTCCCCTCCCATACACACACACACACACACACACACACACTGTCCCCTCCCACACACACACACACACACACTGTCCCCTCCCATACACACACACACACACACACACACTGTCCCCTCCCATACACACACACACACACACACACACAGTCCCCTCCCATACACACACACACACACACTGTCCCCTCCCATACACACACACACACACACACACACACTGTCCCCTCCCATACACACACACACACACTGTCCCCTCCCATACACACACACACACACTGTCCCCTCCCATACACACACACACACACACACACTGTCCCCTCCCATACACACACACACACACACTGTCCCCTCCCATACACACACACACACACACTGTCCCCTCCCATACACACACACACACACACTGTCCCCTCCCATACACACACACACACACACTGTCCCCTCCCATACACACACACACACACACACACTGTCCCCTCCCATACACACACACACACACACACACACACTGTCCCCTCCCATACACACACACACACACACTGTCCCCTCCCATACACACACACACACACACACACACACACACACACACTGTCCCCTCCCATACACACACACACACACACACTGTCCCCTCCCATACACACACACACACACTGTCCCCTCCCATACACACACACACACACTGTCCCCTCCCATACACACACACACTGTCCCCTCCCACACACACACACACACACACACTGTCCCCTCCCACACACACACACACACTGTCCCCTCCCACACACACACACACACACTGTCCCCTCCCACACACACACACACACTGTCCCCTCCCACACACACACACACACACACACTGTCCCCTCACACACACACACACACACTGTCCCCTCACACACACACACACACACTGTCCCCTCACACACACACACACACACTGTCCCCTCCCACACACACACACACACACACTGTCCCCTCCCACACACACACACACACACTGTCCCCTCCCACACACACACACACACACACACTGTCCCCTCACACACACACACACACACACACACTGTCCCCTCCCACACACACACACACACTGTCCCCTCCCACACACACACACTGTCCCCTCCCACACACACACACACTGTCCCCTCCCACACACACACACACTGTCCCCTCCCACACACACACACACACTGTCCCCTCCCACACACACACACACTGTCCCCTCCCACACACACACACACTGTCCCCTCCCACACACACACACACTGTCCCCTCCCACACACACACACACTGTCCCCTCCCACACACACACACACTGTCCCCTCCCACACACACACTGTCCCCTCCCACACACACACACACTGTCCCCTCCCATGCGCGCGCACACACACACACACTGTTCCTTCCCATGCGCGCGCGCACACTGTTCCCTCCCATACGCGCCCACACACTGTTCCCTCCCACATACACACACACACACACACACACTGTTCCCTCCCACACACACACACTGTTCCCTCCCACACACACACACTGTTCCCTCCCACACACACACACTGTTCCCTCCCACACACACACACTGTTCCCTCCCACACACACACTGTTCCCTCCCACACACACACTGTTCCCTCCCACACACACACTGTTCCCTCCCACACACACACTGTCCCCTCCCACACACACTGTCCCCTCCCATACACACACACACACTGTTCCCTCCCATGCGCGCGCACACACACACACACACACACTGTTCCCTCCCATGCGCGCGCGCACACTGTTCCCTCCCATGCGCGCGCACACACTGTTCCCTCCCATACGCACGCACACACTGTTCCCTCCCATACGCACACACACACTGTTCCCTCCCATACGCACACACACACTGTTCCCTCCCATACGCACACACACACACTGTCCCCTCGCGCGCACACACACACACACACACACACTGTCCCCTCCCACACACACACTGTCCCCTCCCACACACACACTGTCCCCTCCCACACACACACTGTCCCCTCCCACACACACACTGTCCCCTCCCACACACACACTGTCCCCTCCCACACACACACACTGTCCCCTCCCACACACACACTGTCCCCTCCCACACACACACTGTCCCCTCCCACACACACACACACTGTCCCCTCCCACACACACACACACTGTCCCCTCCCACACACACACACACACTGTCCCCTCCCACACACACACACACACTGTCCCCTCCCACACACACACACACACTGTCCCCTCCCATACACACACACACTGTTCCCTCCCATGCGTGCGCGCACACTCACTGTTCCCTCCCATACGCACACACACTGTTCCCTCCCATGCGCGCGCACACACTGTACCCTCGCACACACACACACACACTGTCCCCTCCCACACACACACTGTCCCCGCCCACACACACACACTGTCCCTGCCCACACACACACACTGTCCCCGCCCACACACACACACTGTCCCCGCCCACACACACACACTGTCCCCGCCCACACACACACACTGTCCCCGCCCACACACACTGTCCCCTCACACACACGCACTGTTCCCTCCCATGCGCGCGCGCACAGTTCCCTCCCATGCGCACAGTTCCCTCACGCACACGCACACGCACACGCACACACACACACTGTTGCGTCCCATACACACACACACACACACACACACTGTTGCGTCCCACACACACACACTGTTGCGTCCCATACACACACACACACTGTTGCCTCCCATACACACACACACACACACACACACACACTGTTGCCTCCCATACACACACACACACACACACACACTGTTGCCTCCCATACACACACACACACACACTGTTGCCTCCCATACACACACACACACACACTGTTGCCTCCCATACACACACACACACACACACACACACACTGTTGCCTCCCATACACACACACACACACACACACTGTTGCCTCCCATACACACACACACACACACACACACACACTGTTGCCTCCCATACACACACACACACACACACACACACTGTTGCCTCCCATACACACACACACACACACACACACACTGTTGCCTCCCATACACACACACACACACACACACACACACACACACACACTGTTGCCTCCCATACACACACACACACACACACACACACACTGTTGCCTCCCATACACACACACACACACACACACACACTGTTGCCTCCCATACACACACACACTGTTGCCTCCCATACACACACACACACACACACACACACACACACACACACTGTTGCCTCCCATACACACACACACACACACACACTGTTGCCTCCCATACACACACACACACACACACACACACTGTTGCCTCCCATACACACACACACACACACACACACACTGTTGCCTCCCATACACACACACACACACACACACACACACTGTTGCCTCCCATACACACACACACACACACACACACACTGTTGCCTCCCATACACACACACACACACACACACACACACTGTTGCCTCACACACACACACACACACACACACACTGTTGCCTCCCATACACACACACACACACACACTGTTGCCTCCCATACACACACACACACACACACACACACACACACTGTTGCCTCCCATACACACACACACACACACACACACACACACTGTTGCCTCCCATACACACACACACACACACACACACACTGTTGCCTCCCATACACACACACACACACACACACACACACACACACACACACACACTGTTGCCTCCCATACACACACACACACACACACACTGTTGCCTCCCATACACACACACACACACACACTGTTGCCTCCCATACACCCATACACACACACACACACACACACACTGTTGCCTCCCATACACACACACACACACACACACACACACACACACACACTGTTGCCTCCCATACACACACACACACACACACACACACACTGTTGCCTCCCATACACACACACACACACACACACACACACTGTTGCCTCCCATACACACACACACACACACACACACACTGTTGCCTCCCATACACACACACACACACACAGTTGCCTCCCATACACACACACACACACACTGTTGCCTCCCATACACACACACACACACACACACTGTTGCCTCCCATACACACACACACACACACACTGTTGCCTCCCATACACACACACACACACACTGTTGCCTCCCATACACACACACACACACACACTGTTGCCTCCCATACACACACACACACACACACTGTTGCCTCCCATACACACACACACACACTGTTGCCTCCCATACACACACACACACACACACTGTTGCCTCCCATACACACACACACACACTGTTGCCTCCCATACACACACACACACACACACTGTTGCCTCCCATACACACACACACACACACACTGTTGCCTCCCATACACACACACACACACACTGTTGCCTCCCATACACACACACACACACACACTGTTGCCTCCCATACACACACACACACACACACACACACTGTTGCCTCCCATACACACACACACACACACACACACACTGTTGCCTCCCATACACACACACACTGTTGCCTCCCATACACACACACACACACACACACTGTTGCCTCCCATACACACACACACACACACACACTGTTGCCTCCCATACACACACACACACACACACACACACACACTGTTGCCTCCCATACACACACACTTTTCCCTCCCATACACACACACATACACACACACACACACACTGTTCCCTCCCATACACACACACACACTGTTCCCTCCCATACACACACACACACTGTTCCCTCCCATACACACACACACACACACACACACTGTTCCCTCCCATACACACACACTTTTCCCTCCCATACACACACACATACACACACACACACACACTGTTCCCTCCCATACACACACACACACTGTTGCCTCCCATACACACACACACACTGTTGCCTCCCATACACACACACACACACACACACTGTTGCCTCCCATACACACACACACACACACACACTGTTGCCTCCCATACACACACACACACTGTTGCCTCCCATACACACACACTTTTCCCTCCCATACACACACACATACACACACACACACACACTGTTCCCTCCCATACACACACACACACTGTTCCCTCCCATACACACACACACACACACACTGTTCCCTCCCATACACACACACTTTTCCCTCCCATACACACACACATACACACACACACACACACTGTTCCCTCCCATACACACACACACACTGTTCCCTCCCATACACACACACACACACACACACTGTTGCCTCCCATACACACACACACACACACACACACACTGTTGCCTCCCATACACCCATACACACACACACACACACACACTGTTGCCTCCCATACACCCATACACACACACACACACACACACACACTGTTGCCTCCCATACACCCATACACACACACACACACACACACACACACTGTTGCCTCCCACACACACACACACACACACACACACACACTGTTGCCTCCCACACACACACACACACACACACACACTGTTGCCTCCCATACACACACACACACACACACACACACACACACTGTTGCCTCCCATACACACACACACACACTGTTGCCTCCCATACACACACACACACACTGTTGCCTCCCATACACACACACACACACACTGTTGCCTCCCATACACACACACACACACTGTTGCCTCCCATACACACACACACACTGTTGCCTCCCATACACACACACACACACTGTTGCCTCCCATACACACACACACACACACACACACTGTTGCCTCCCATACACACACACACACACACACACTGTTGCCTCCCATACACACACACACACACACACACTGTTGCCTCCCATACACACACACACACACACACTGTTGCCTCCCATACACACACACACACTGTTGCCTCCCATACACACACACACACACTGTTGCCTCCCATACACACACACACACACACTGTTGCCTCCCATACACACACACACACACACTGTTGCCTCCCATACACACACACACACACACTGTTGCCTCCCATACACACACACACACACACACACACACACTGTTGCCTCCCATACACACACACACACTGTTGCCTCCCATACACACACACACACACA